>NW_026863963.1:0-18676 GCF_026571515.1 Ruditapes philippinarum
AAACAAAAAAAATACAATTTTATAATCTGTTCATAAATATTAATTGATTTTTTGAGATATTGATAGAATATAAATATTATAAAAGAAGCTCCGCACACATTTGTTCATAAGAATGGAATAATAACAACAACCACAACAACAATAATAATAATAATAATAATGATAATAATAATAATAATAATAATAATAATAATAATAATGATAATAATGATAAAATAATAAGTACAATAAAGTAATAATAATAGGAATAATCATCGTCATCATCATCATCCCTGTCACAACAGCACTACCACCATCAATAATAATAATAATAATAATAATAATAATAATAATAATAATAATAATAATAATAATAATAATAATAATAATAATAATAATGATTATCATTATATATGATAATAATAATAATAATAATAATAATAATAATAATGATAATAATAATAATAATGATGATGATGATGATGATGATGATGATGATGATAATAATAATAATAATTATAATAATAATAATAAAATATAATAATAATAATAATAATAATAATTATAATGTAATAATAATCATAAGAATCATAACATAGTTATAATAATAATAACAATAATAGAAATTAAAATAATGATTAAAAACAATAATAAATAATAAAAACATATTAATAAAAATAAAAATTACAATAATAATTATTAATAATAATAATAATAATAATAATAATAATAATAATGATAATTATAATGTAATAATAATCATAAGAATCATAACATAGTTATAATAATAATAACAATAATAGAAATTAAAATAATGATTAAAAACAATAATAAATAATAAAAACATATTAATAAAAATAAAAATTACAATAATAATTATTATTATTATTATAATAATAATAATAATAATAATAATAATAATAATAATAATAATAATAATAATAATAATAACAATCGTTAATAATAGAAAAAATATATTTATAATAATAATAATAATAATAATAATAATAATAATAATAATAATAATAATAATAATAATAATTATAATAATAATAATAATAATAATTGTAATCATAATAATCATAATTATAATAATTGTAATACTAAAAATAAAAATTATCAATATAATAGTAATTATAATAATAATAATAATAATTATAATGATAATAATCCTTATAATAATAATAATAATAATGAATAAAAGTAATGATTATATAAATTATAATCGCATCATGGAATTTTATTCTTCTTCCTTGTTTTCATTATTATTTTTATTATTATTATTAATATCTATTATTATTATTATTATTATTGTTATTATTATAATTATTATAATTATTACTATTATTATTATTTATCATCATTGTTATAAATAATTCGTAATCTCTTATTAAAAGAAAATCCAATGTATAACTGTAAAATAATTTGAAAATGAATCATTTGATGAAAATCCAGTTGGATTTTTTTCCAATAACTTTTATTGGAAAAAAAATCCAGTTGGAATTTTTTCCAACAAAAATAATTGGAAATAAATCCAATCGGATTTTCATTTTTTTCAAAGCACCTTATTGGTAATTCAGGGTGTATAATTATGTTAATTTCTATCGAAAACTATCATTTGCCTTTAATTATTATCGCTTTTATGCTTTTTTAAATTTTTCTGTAAAAAATCCAGTCGGAATTTTTCCAGCTTTCAAAATGGGATTTTTTTATTTTAGAGAATAAGTTCTTCAAAACTAGTCAGAAAGTCATTACAGGATGTATGAATGGTTATTTTTATAGTTTAAGCATTGCTGGAAAAATTGAAATTCCCGTTGGAATAAATAATAATGTTGGAAAAAATTCCAATTGGAATATAAGTAAATTCCGGCCGGACAGCATAATTCCGGGCGGAATACATGAATTTCCGCCCGGATTTTTTTTTTAAAATACAATTTTTGATAAGAAAAAAAATTAAAATAGTTTCAAATGAAGTCAATTATTTATAATTAACATTAAATCTATCAGATGAAATGATTTTTAAGTGTTTAGGGCAATTATAAATGGTAGTGAAGTTTGCCACTATCCCGGTGGTGCAAAGATTTTCCGGTGGCTGTTTAATGATGATTAAAATGTTTGTTTTCATGAATTCTTTTCAATAAATCATCTTTACAATGACTTTTGATTTAGCAATTTCACCTGTTTTCTCTGTAGTAAGTTTCCGTTTGGTTAATTAACATAAGTGTACATCTAGTTCTGTGTTTTTTTTTTTTTTTCTTTTTTCCGTTCATTTTATCCATTCCGGTATTAAGGGTGGGGGGAAATCCCGGTATCCGGGATCCGGGATAGTATTAGATATATAGGGAAAAGGAATAAACTATATTTGTGTTGATTATTGTCGTTGAATCTTTGTACAGGAGATGATCATTATACCAAGCCCTCTTACAATATAATTCCCTTTTATTCTCACTATGAGCAAGTTGTGCTCTGGTGAGCATAAACAGGAATTGGTATCCCGATTCATTTGTTGTAAAATTGAATTAGTTTCTCTTAAAATGATATCTATGAAACCAAAGACTGCACATTAACCACTATTCAGGAGTCCTCTTTCATAGTTGTTCATATTGTTCTACACATAGGTCAAGGACACGTCTTTTATTGAAACACATACGCACACCTTTATACTAAATCTTAAATATTTGGCTTGTGGTATTGCCTTGTTGACCACTTTAAAATTTTGTTCATGTATCTACATCATATCCATTTGTTTAAAATGTTTCACATACCAAGATGAAGTGGACATAATTTTTATTAAAATGCTTAGGTAAAATATGTTTAAGTCTTATTGATAAAAACTTCAATACCTCCAGCTTTAATATTGAATATGTACCAATGCCTTGAGAACTTGTACAAATCAAATGTTAATCATGCCCCTTGAATCTAAATTCGCCCACACCCAAGAGAGTTCTTCAGTTATATATTCCTGTATAGGACTTGTGTCTGTCACTCATTCCAATACTAAATATCATATTACAACTTAACTTCGTATAAAGAGACATCTTTATGAATTCTACCTATCTAACATTTTTTTTGGTCTAGGTCAACAGGCCATATAGTAAATGTGCATAGACATAGAGACTTCTTTCTATCTGTTTATATGCATCTTCATATATACTCATATTCCTCTTTGAACTGGTTTTCATAACTTTATATGTCACTTTTATTTTGATGTTCGTTGAAGTCTCTTCAGCTAACAGAACTGTCATTTTTACATTTAAACACACTCCTGGAAAAAAATTATACGAAGCGAGTCGCTACTAGCTTTTTTAAAAGCTAACCTTGTAAACAATTCAATCAGTTTTGAAAATGAGTCGTATGGCGTCTGCACAGGCTTGAATCCCTTCAATATGAGGGATTTTGAAATACAAGACGGAACATAATGGGTCACTAATATACTGTCTGGTGATAAGTTTTGTACGTTCTTTAACTTTTATATCTCCTACGTAAGAGTTATTATGTCAAACACGGGATTTTTAAAATCCTTATTAGGCTTTTTATCTCAAATGTTAGAGTAATACAGTCATGAAAAAACTTTTTCATCTTCTGTGTAGGAGTTATAAAGTCCTTTATACGATGTATAAACTAATAGTTATGTATTTTTATTTCCTACTTAGACGTAATTCTCCTATACAAAATACTAGGACCCTTCCGTACAATTACAATATTGTGTACAAATAAGGTAATCGTTGTCAAGAATGAAAGTTAATGAATATATCATACTAACCTACATATACAAATGCTGTCTTCCTTTGAAAATATCCTACCCACACTTCTTCTATGTCTTCAAGAAGATTGATAAAATAGTGGAAAGAAGACACATCTGGTGTGGCAAATACATTTGCATGACTTGAAGCAGCTTCAGACCAAGTAACTGGTTGACTAGGAAGAACGTATTCACATGCATCTGAAATTATTCATTATCAAAATAAAAAGAACGTTTACGAATACATAGGAACGAGCAATATATGTGAAACAATTTGTTCTTATGTTCTTAATATAAACACAGTAAAGATGCCCATAATTTAATAATCGGGGGGAAATATCAACTCTGAATAACGACATAATAAATGAAATTGATTAAAGCAAAGAATACCTCTTGAAAAGCGACACATAATCATTCATAATAGCAATGAACGGGTGATTTTATCATGTTTTATACAAACCTGTTAGTAGTATTTTATACCTTAAACGTTAAAGGATCGGTGTTTCTTTTTATTCCGTGAGATGATTCATAGACCAGTTTTCACGAAACAGTGTTTTAAAACTATTATTTAAACACCGCATTTTGCGACTTCTCATGAAATCTTATATTAATATAATCGTGATTCTTACAATATGTTTATCTTTCAAATACTTTGGAAAAAACCTATGGTTAAATGATATTTATCTTAATTTTTTCAGAACTTTTTAGAAATCTTCAAACTTAAAAATTTACTAAACAATTTACGTTTCCATCACGTCCTTGCGATTTGATGTTCGCTATGTCCACCTTTTCTTGGATTACATACTTTTGAATTCGTCTTGAATATCTCTATATGTATATGGCATACACAAGTGTAAATTATGACGTCATTGACGAAAAACTTAAGTGAAACTGTTATATCTCTATACGTAAAACAACACATTTTTATTCTATCTCAAGGATTCCGAGGATTTCAGACGTTAACCAAAGAAATTCATACAATAATTACAAATCAAACTATTAAAAAATCATGTTACTATAGTTTTCATAGAACACTATGCCTTTCCAAGAACAATTTGTAATGTGTAAATTATTTGGAGCGATGTTTCTCAATGGTAAACGGTAGATAGAGTAACACCCAACTCAAAGGACGAGATACTTACGTTACGTACACAAGAGTCTAATCATTAACGCAGTACCCTTTATGTGCAAGGTGGTAAAATAGGGAACAAAATGAAATTCCGCTTTGAAATAACCATTAAAATAGTTTTTATGATCCATACGTTTAAAGTGATGTTTCGATTTCTGTTAACTATTTTTTGCATTTTAACAGAGATAAGAATGTCAAAGTTTTCAATGCAAAGTCATATAGAAATGTTAGTCTAGTTTGCATAGCAATGATTTAATAATTTCTTATAGGATTACTAATTTTGAAACATGGAACACTTTAAGATGCATCTGTTTCTAAACAAACCTGTCGTGTTACGGTAAGTGGACTCAATTTCTAGCACCAACTTTTACGCAGTGTGTAAGGCAATGAATTTCATACATAACTGATTAATATGCAAAATTATATAACAATTATAAACACAATATAAACTGATGACATCAATAATCATAATACATTATACACTTAATGAACTTCATAAACTAAAACTAAAGGTACCTGATAAGTTTTGATATTATTCTCCCATTATTTTTGACAAAATTTAAAACTCAGAACCAGTGTAAAAGAAACTCAAGTCAATGCTTTTTACGTAAAATAAACTGTTCCATAAAATGTAAAAATGCCATAATGGCAAGAAAAATATCCTTAACATTTTAGTTTAGAACTATGTTTTACAATTTATTTAAGAATGACCAATGAGATTCCCAGATTTCATTTTGTAATTTTTAAATTGACCAATGAAAACACTTCTTATATTTATTTCTTCCCTGTCAATTTTGAAGGAAGTCAAACTAAAAACAGGGAAAAACACCATTTTATGATCGATTTCAATATTTGCGGAAACTGTTAATAATTACGTTACTGTAACATTATTGTCTTGACCCTTAGACAATGATTTTGGAACAACTTATTTTAGTTTACACCTTTCATACAGATTTTCATAAAGCATCTCGTCGCCTAACTCTAAAAGTGTCCTATGTCCATTTTTGCAAAATTTGAGATAATGAACCATTCTTTTTACCTTACATTGCTCTATCTTTTAAGCTTTGGGTTTAAGGCTATGATGACCTGGAAACGGAGTTACCGAGTATGAACTTTGCTCTATGTCCACATTTCGCATGATTGTTTTATCCTTAAAGTAGGGTATGTACGTTACTTAGGACAATTTAATAGTGAAACCTGAAATAAGCCAATCAAAACACAAACTGACGATCATGTGACCTTGGTCGTTTTCGCAATGATAGTGCGCCAAGTCAAAACTTCCAGTAGAGAATTGTCTTGCCAATATTTTTTGTAATGCCATTGATTTTGTTTCCAAGCAAGATAAAGTAATAATATGTGAGTATATTTAACTAAAATATCTGTACGTGTAACTGCAATTTGCTTTTTTAATGTCGAATGCACTGTTATCTCAGAATTTCAAGAAATTTTGCCAAACCTATTAAATACATTTCGGATAAACAATATTTCAGATACATAAATAAGTAAATTAAAGTTCACCATTTCATTTTATGCTTAAATCACTGATATTATAAACTAATTAAATTTAAATATCATTATAGGTTAAACCTCGTGTTGTTGCCCGACGGCGTCCCGTACACAATTTGGGCTATATCGGCATTCAAGATCTGTTGACAAAAGTGAACAAAGTTTGTAGAAAATTTAACGACTTGATAAGCAATTCGTCAGCTTACTCTTAAAATGTCCTAACTGCCAAAATGCTATTTTGAGAAAAACGACTTTTTTTCCGCGTGACCCTACTGAATTGAAATTGTTCACACATCTATATTTAGGATTTTAATGCGCACAAAAGGCGTTTATGTTTTCTTTCTGAAGAAAGACTGAGAGTAAATATGAAAAAATCAAATTTGAGATAGAGCAAAAGGTAAAAATATTTCTTAAAAAGTCACTGTAAAAGTGCGTCATTGGAGATAAAGCATATTAATACCAAAATTAAACGAAGGAGCCAGATATACGATACTTTAATGGTAGAAATTATTACATACACAGGCTATTTTAACCTTTAAAATGCACTTATTATGCTTGTCCGTATGTGCAATTAGATTTTATTGTAAATCATTACAAGCCGTCGCAATAATTTTAGAACGCAAATGAGCGACTGGATGTTTCTTTGTATATTAGTATAAAACTTGCTAAATAAGTGAAGGGAAAATAAACAAAATAATTTCAGAAAACCGACCTCAACGTAACGTAATGCATCAAACCTAAAGTGTTAAGACTTTATGATTTTGGTCCCCAGATATTTAGTCACAACAAGTTAAACAATTTATAACTGTTTATCATAACTTTTGTAACATTAATAAATATGACTTCTTGTCATGACAAAAAAAATTGATATCTTAAACATAAATACTGTATAAATATCGTAAATTAAGTAACAAAGAAACATATCTTGATTATAGACAAATATAGATATGCATCATATAAAAGGTATAAAATTGTCTTTATATTTGCATTTACAGCATGCTACTTTGCAAAATCTCAATCTGTATGTATTAACATTATTATACAACTGACATTAATGCAAAATGTCTGTATTAAACAAATACATAAAACAGCGTCTCGTCATACCATGACAAAAAATTCATGAACAATTTGAATTTTTTATTATCTAACATTTTTTCAATGGACTAAGGTTAACATTATTAAAATGTTATTTACTTTTTTTAACAATGTAAGAAAACCTGTTGCCAAGGTACTTCATCAAATCTGCCATGTAGTAGTCATTAATATTAAACGTAAATCAGCTGTTCATGTGGCTTGCAGTTTTAAACATAAATTTAACAAGAACATGATGCCAAAGTACAACATCAAAAAAGAAAATATATTCCGATGTCTCATCATAACATTAAATTTAGTAAATTTCTCAAATATAATAATAATCACCTGTAGATGTAGATGAGTATTTGATAAATTGTGTTATAGAATAATACCATGATCAAATTCCTAGTATGTCTGTTTGTGTAATATTATAGCACTTGCACTTATAGAAGTTTATATTTTGCACAGACTTTTCATGAACATGCGATCCTCTGTCCGCATAAATCGTAGCATGGTTTCTATATATTTGTTCTTGTCATCAGACAAACCCTTTCCACATTTTAGAATTTTAGGCAAAGGAAGTAAGTCTACTTTACAAGATAAACTTGTTGTCCTTAGAATTGTCGCCTCTGTGTACTGGACATAAAATGACTCTTTAAAAAACACTTGAAACGGCAATCCGTTCACATATTTCAATGCTTTAACTCTTGTAAATGGGACAGAGTTAAATGTGAATTTCTATGCAACCGCTCGATAGTCAAAAATCACGTCATTTTATAGTTGTATAATAACCGTTTTATCCGGAAGGACTTGCTTACGATTTCTAATTTGACTTAGAGGACTGTAAATTTCTGAAACTTTCAGCTTTTTCTCTGTATGTGAGTGAATGTTATCAATTTCCTGAATACTGGAATGTCCAGGAGTACAAAATTTCTGAACAAGTTCAACCACTTCAGGATAATGTTGTTGAAATAGTTATAAAGCAGTCAGTGGTCATCATGTTGCTCCGGTTTTGTGGTACACAGCTATCATACCACAACGTTATTTTCTTAACATGAGGATGAGCCTTCAAAGCGTTTTCTAAGATAACAGTTACAGCACTAGCAAGTTCATTAGATCCTCGTCCAGCGACTTGTTCATTCCATATAACATTATATCAAACTTTGTCCATTTTAACATTTTTAGAAAAAATCGAGTAAGAAATATTGTCAGAATTAATCTAATTACATGTAAAAGATTTTAAGTCGAATCTTAGATCAACTTAATGTTAACAACATTTTAATCCATTTTGGGGTCATTTTGCACAATGAAAATTATGTTTGGAAAATCACATTGATTAATTGATCAGACATTTTGCAAACAAGTTATTGGTCTACACCTTCATTAAATTTAACAAAAATCTTGAGAAGATACATGCATATCCATAGCCGTCATGTTAAAACATATGATCAGGATCACGTTACCTCATGTTTTAAGGTAAATGAGCAGTACTAAATAAATAAACCATGATAAGGATATGTCACAATAATTGACCTAAAATATATTTGTTTATTTTCCTTTTAAAACGGTTTACGTATATTCGAAATACTTGATTTAATATGATTCAAGAAAGATTATAACAATACAAATAAATCATTTTTATCTAAGTACAGTATGAAGTGTAAATCGAGGTACATAGTAAAGCTCCTTTATTCAATGCAATAGAGAAATATTGTACTTAAATTTATAACCTTGGTTAAATAAAGACCATAAACAAGTAAACACATACAGTTGAAGCGACATTTTCAAAACAAAAACGCCATTTTTTATATACTGCGGCCCAAATCATTATAGTTACATGAAAAGATAAAAATATGTATTTTGAATACGGTTATTGATACATAGTGATCAGAGAATAATCCTGTTTATATAAAGTGTATTTCAATATAAGTGTAAATTTAAGCACGGAGGTCACGTTTTCGGAATATGTTATTCTTTGTCAATTTTATTTTTCGGCAACACAACGATACAGAAATAATATATTTAAGAGATTTTGAAAGAAACATCTATGTAATAGAAAGAGCTACGAAACACGAGGTTATTTGATTTGTACGAGGGGCGTAGCCCCCGAGTATTAATCAGATTACCGAGTGTTTTGGTGTTCTTTCTCTTTTGTATCATAGTCAAACATAAAAACACGTTCCCTGATGTCACAATATGAAACCCCGGCAAAAATGAACCAATGAACGAACATCTGAATATAATATTTCTGTCGCTTTCCCTTTCTCTGCCGTCACAATATGTAAGCCCAAGCAAAAATGAGCCAATCAATGGATTGCTCTTGAGTGTGGGTAACTAATACCCGCACTCCAGTTAACGCACTGTGCATGTATATGTATACGATTTAACCCCGACTCATTTTCAACAGAAAGGTCTCCAAACTATGATACAACATTATAAAAAGCACTGCTCATATTATTCTGACTTAAAGCAATTGTTTCGCGGTCATTCTAAATCTCAAATGATCCTGTTATAGCTTTAAAAATATGTATGCTTTAAAAATGACTAAAGATTTTAATTGCAAATGAATAACAAGTATTCAAATTATATTTAAAAAGAACAATATTATATAATTATACTAATCTTTAAAACATTACTTCTCTTATAAATTGAATAATATGTATGTAAAGAACACACAATATAAAGTAGTGTGTACAGGACATCATTCGATGGAAGATGAATTTCGATTTCGTGTGTTTAAAATCTATAATATCATAGAATAAAATGATTGTACATGTATGTTAAATAGATCTTAAATTTAACTTGAATTACTTTTCATTTCAAGTTATATACAAATTTTATATCGTCTTGTTGTACTTAGGACCTCCACAAATGTGTAATTATATTGCAAAATAATTAGCTTCGTTTTCTCAGCACAAGATTCTTGGATACAAATCATTTAACAAAATTTAATTTACCGACATTCTCATATAGAAAATACCAGACTTTTCTAAAGTTTAAAACAATATTTAAGAATATCTGATATATTCAGATGAGAGCCATGAAAACGAAAGTTAAAAAGGTAATAAATTCTAATTTGTTAATTTGATATTTTCATTTTCAAAGCAGTGCAACATATTTTCACCATATGTCATATATAAACACGTGATATTCAAGTAAAAAAATTACTGGATCCGATCTAATCAGCTATTGCAAACTTATACAAATGAATGTGTACAATGTCTTGTGTTTACAAGCCTCTGCCACATCCGTTGACTGTATCCCTAGGGTACCTTTTACTTCTCAACTCGATCATTTCTTGCAAAATAGGGGAAAATGTCGTGTATGCGCAATTGTAGGTTTGAAAATTTGGCAGAAAAATAAACACTTATTTTAAAATAGCTATAACTATCTAAAGTATTGATTACGCATTGAAGTCATCTGTAGTGTATATTCACGTATTTTTCAAAAGGACATGGTTATACTTTCTGTACAAATTATTTTTTGTCAGACAAAGAAAACCCCTAATTTACAACTTTGATAACAAGTTATCTTTTATCTTATTTCTTTTCTTAAATTATTTATTTGTGAAACATATTGAAAAACATATGGAGTAATAGCGAAGAGAAAAAACAATTTCTATAAAATTGTGAAATTAAATATTAAAAAACTGCACGAATATTTTACGAACCATTTGGAACTTATGACTGTAGCTGTAAATACACTCAACAATCAACTATAATTGTTCAGAAAAATAAAGCTAGAAAAATAAAGCTATTCTTAAAGCGTCAGAAGAATATAGAAATATATGGACTGTGTCACTTCATTTCATTTAAACATAGAAATATGAATACTACTGATAACTTCTAAACAAAATAAACGTTTGTTTGATGTTACCTAAATTATAATTCAATTCTATTTATTTAATTATGTTTAATTACCTTGATGAATTATAGTCCATATGAGAATCACGCACGCAAACAATTTAAGTAACATTTTAAACTTAACTGGCAGCGAGGTTATACAGCTATTGACTTCTTCCTTGTTACATAATAAAATGAAGATTATTTTAATATATGTATTATAAACACGGAAGTTTTAGATACATAACGATACAATGACGAATAGTTTGACGAATACAAACTTCATTCTACTCTGTATTTCTATCTTTTACGTACATGTATAAAGAGTATTTCAATAAATTTCTGAACCTATTGTCTATTTTAGAAAGCTGCTTATTTCTTTTCCTTTTATTTCTGTACGCCAAGTTAAAGTTTAATTCATAGAGTATTTCTTTTTACAAATTAACAGAAAGTTATCTGCAAGTAAGGGATGACAAATTCCACTCGTCAGCGTAGAACCTTTTTAACTTTGAAGTTTTTCACGTTTCAAAAAAGGTTAAAAATATCATTGAAATCTTTATTAGTGGGAATAGATCCGGTTACATTTTCCATAAAATCTGCATGCGCGCCATTATTTATCATCTGGTTAAAAATTGTTTTAGGTCTTGTGGTTGCCATTGGGTTTTATCAATAAAATCTTTTCATTTTTTATTGGTAATGGTTGAAGTTAAAAGATATACTATGCTCAAATTTGATATCAAGAAATATTGGTAATTGCTACACAGTCTTTGTAAATATAAAATAAATATGTTCTGACTTCACACAATGTCATGTTTAAAACATATTATAGGTGATCACAATATGACTATATAGTTTCGTTAAAAAATTGGCAGTTTTTTTTAAGAAACAACCAATTTTATTTGTCCTTTAAAAGGGAACGTAGCTTCCAATACTTAGTGAATTCATTTTTTTATTCAAATTAGACATAATCAGTAAGGATTTCATAGGTTTTAACAAATTGCTTTGATTAAAGTATTTTACTAAAATATGAGCACAGTATATCTTAAATCACTGTTTAAGTTGCAAAAGAGTCTAGGCTCAAACCCACATTATAGAAAATACAAATGGAAATTTATCGTTCCGTTTAGATACTTAATTACATTGCACGAACAATAAATATTTACTAAACAAATTTCTAGAATAAACAACAAATAAGGAAATACTTGCAACTGTTGATTAAGAATAACTCAATTAAATTACATATGAAATCTAGCTTTGTCAGATCCTATTATACTTCATCAAAAATATTTATTAATTTAAGTTTAAATCACATCGAGTTTATTCTCAACAAACTGAAGATTAAAATGACCTTTGTTCTGACGTTTTATAACGATTGCTGTAAGAAACATATTAATATAAAAGAAAGGCAATTGAAACCTTATTCAAACGCGTTTTAACATTTCTGTTTATTTATTACATGTGGTACATTGTTCTGTTGAAAATAAAGACATTAAATATATGATTTCACTTTTACTTTCAGCTTATTTGGTGTCTCAATTGAAAGAGCATTGCCACAAAATATAGTTTCAAATTTCTTTTATTTTACAAAAGTTAAAAACGTTGCAAATATCTTGCATACGGTTATTCATCATAGAAATTAACACTTAACTGACATTACCAAATCTAACGGGTACCCTGCTGTACGTAGTTAACACGCACCTAAAACAATCGCTGTGCACCGGAATAAAAATAATGTGACAGCTTATAAATAATTCTAGCAATAGAAGTTTTATTCATTTATCCATCTTTTACAACTATCGTTGAAATATAAAAATCAAAATATGTCAAGAGTGACTTCCAATATGGCGGATATGAGAGCACAGAGAACGACGCAATTGACTGGTTTCTATATATAATCTTTCAAAAACGAAGTGCACTTCCTTTTCACTGCGAAAATGATGTACAGCAATTTTGTAAGCAGCACAAAACAGTTTGAAAATAATCAGCGCACAGACAAGCACGACATTAAAATATGACAGTAATAATATGATTTGCAGTCTTTTGTGAGAATATCATTTAAATATGCTTAACATTTATTACAGGTAAATAAAAACAATAACAATTACATACATTTGATTTACTCCTCTGGATTGCAATGTTTACGAAAGAATGGTCACCTCTTCCAACAAAAGAAATATTTGTGCAATATTTCAATAGTGTCCAGTGTCGAAATTTGTCACACTGCACCCACTAAGTTAATACAAATGAAACACGTTTTCTGACGTCATCAGGTGGGAATTTGTTGCAAACACACCATTTCCGGAATCATCTATAGTGTTATCAAATCATCTCCCTCAAAAATCAACATTTTTAAATTCGGCACTTTTTATTAAAAGAAAGGGATACCCGGAAGGGGCAGAATTTATCACTTTTTTTTTTTTTGTTACCCTTTCTTTATTTTTTCTTTATTTTTACAAAATGGTTGTGAAACAGCTTTATTTCTTTTTTAAAAAAAAAAAACTTTAAAAAATAGGGTCCCCTGTTATTCCCTTTCCCCCACAATTGGGACTTAAAATTTCTTTTCTTTAAATAGGTGGCTTCTAATTCCCAAAAGGTTTTTTTTTTTTAAAAGACGAAGGAACGGAGCGACGATTTAAAATAAACTGTTTCAAACTGAAATTGTTCATTATTTAGGCTGGGAAAAGTTTTTAAACCCCCAGTTAGATGGTTTTAAGTCTTGGTTCTGCATGGTTATGGGCTGAGAATTTTCTGTTGAAAAACCAAAAGGAAGGGGCGTATGAAATTTTCAAAATTTGGGGGTTTAGAGAAAAAGAAATTCCGACTTTCTGAAGGCTTTTTTAAATAAAAAACAGACCCCAAATGACATATGTCAAATTTAGTGATCAACCTTCCACATGTGTCCCTCAAAAAATTGTGTCTAGACCCATTGAACGTAATTAAAAAGGCCCTAAATAACCTCCATCCATGGGCTGAAGTACATGGGGTGTATGAGCAGGAAGAATGACTAGATAATATTTTCTTGTCTTGCCAAATGATCAATATTCATCTGAATTTGAAATCTATGCCCATATTTAAATAGAACAACAGGGCAAAATTCAGATCTTTTTGGAAAGAATTTTATCAGATGTAATTGAAGAAAATGCTTAAAGATTTCACTATTGCTCCAACCACCCTCTGATACAGTACCATCAGTCCCAGTAGTACTACCATTCAACAAAGCAGAATTCACGCAAACACCTGGAAACACAAATTATAGGGGCATTGGCTGACCTTGAGCATTACTATAATCTAATACGGTTTCATTGTCTCTTATGGCTGACCCTATAGGCTGGGATTTTAACTAACCCAGATACAACAGGTGGAGGCTTATGTCTATGTTTCTAACCTTTTTCGTCAACATAATAAAGTCTCTCTGATTGACCACACTTGTTATTTTCTACAATAATATGTGAAGATTCGATTCTTTATAACATTTCACTACACATTCCTTGAAATTGCCTTGACGCGCTGAATTTTCAAGGAGGGTCTGCAGCTCTGGCCAATGTGATTTGAAACGAACAAACTATCAACAGATAAAGTTCCCCCTTGGTTGTTTGTGTCCTAAAGCAACAACATACTCGTAACAATACCAAAAAATTTCCCCCTTTGAAAACAATAATTTTTTAACATATAAATTTTATATAATGAAAAATTTTTAAAAAAATGATAATAAAAATTAAAAATTTTTTGATTTTAAATTTAAACACATTTAATAGTTAGACATTAAAATTTAAAATTAAACGTAAAAATTGGGTTTTACAGCCTGACAGGAAAGATGCGGGGCTGAAAATTGCTCTTTAAATTTAATTTGGTTACTCGGGGATACGAGTAAAAACTACACCACCAACACTCTCCCCACCGGGAAATGGTAAAAAAATATTTTTTCAAGTAAGGAGCAGGGTTTAAAGGGGGGAATTTTTTAAAAAACTAGTTTAAAAAAATGAGGTTTTTTAAGTAAAACCCCATATTATTAATGCCCTTTTTTAAAGGGGCTTTTGGGGAAAAAAATCACATTTGGGGGGAAAAACCCAAAAATTTAAAAACGTCCGCTTTTACAAAATTATTTTTAAAAAAAATGAAAAATATTTTACAAAACAACAAAAGCGGGCCCTTAAATAAATAAAACTCACTTTTTCTTTTATTTTTAAATACCGGGGTTTTTTATTTTAAAAAAGGCCATTTTACTTTTAAATCCATCCTAACTCCACCCCCTTTTAAAAACAAAAATTCATACAAAAAAAAGGTTTTTCTTTTTAAACTGAAAGTGGGGGGCAATTTTTATCTCCCCGGGCTTTTTTCACCCTTGTTATCTGTTACCCTTTTAAAACCAAACTTTCAAAAAAATAGAAGTTCTTTTATTTTTAATACAAGCCCCCTTTTTTTTTTCTTCCCCCATATTTTTTTTTCCCTGTTTTCTACTTCAATATATACACAGTACCTTATTTTTAAGACTTAAAATACTTTATATGTCAACAAATCGTTATTTTAATAACTTCAAAGGAAGAGTGTTTACATTGTTTTTTGTTTTTTTTTATTCTTATCCTAGCTTGTGAATGGAATTCTTTTGCTTTGTTATTTTTGTAAATCATATTACATAAATATTTGGGAAAAATATTTAGATCAGTTTTTTTGTCAAAGAAAAGGATAATAATAATTCATGTGTAACATTTTAGTAATACTACTCTCAAGTCATGTTGTGGTTGTTCGAATTACTTGTTTCATGTTAGAGCGTTTTCCCCCTTTTTGTTTGATTATAACAAAGGCTGGAATAATGTGTGCATAGAGCGTTGTTGATTTTTGTCATAATGTGAGACAAAGAATAAAAAACATCTTGTTTCGTTAGCATAATCGTTTAGTTGTGTATATAGCTATTTGTCTGCCGCCTGCACTTTACAAAATGTTGTTTGAAATTCGTAAAAGAAAAAAAAAAAGATTCTTGAAATAAATAAACATGTTACTGTATATCCTTTTGCCCGAAAGACACATGCACGAAATTCTTAATAAATGGTTAAAATGTACTTCATATATCAATACTTTTTCTTGGCGCATTTCTCGTGTGCCTAATAACAAAAGACATGCTTTTTTACAATCAACCTTTGGGTTTTGAGGAAACATAATTTTACAGTTTTGTTTTTATTCGATAAGGATATTTAATTAGATAACATTTCATTTGATGTATTCATCTACTTGATATTCCCGAGTAATCAGGATATATATTTTTAAGACGTTAAGTTGAAAATTGCAACTATCTTTTACTTCTACTTCCGCTATTTTTCATATAGATTTTTAATGATTGACTTTATATAAGATTATGTATGCATTTGCATTTGATTTCATTCACGAAATCTTAAATTTGTAATAAGGTATGACGAAAGTAGTGATTGTGGACAATCATCGCGAAAACCTTGGTTATTTTAGTGTTACACAAAAGTTTTTTAAATACCTAGTAATATAACTATTTTTTAAACCTACGTGTAGATAAAAAAAAATGTTTGTTATATGTAAATCCCCTTGACTCACTGTACCTACAATATAAATCGCTTTAAATTTTGTTTATTTTGAATCAAAACGGAAAGGACCTAGGTCTTAAGAGGTGCAAATGTCTTTCAACGTCGGTTTATGTTGGATCTTTCTGGTGATAATTTCTATTGATAAAGGTATTATTTTTTCATATGTCACGATTTAATTAGTTTCATATACAATAACTTCTTGAAAAATGCAAAGTCAAACTAGCTTATGTTCATTTGCCGGAAAATGTACAATAAAAACATCGCATTGATTAAGAATCTTTAATTTTGTGATAATATCGGGCTTTTGTTTGTTTCTGGTTTCTGTGTGTATTGTTGTTGTTGTTCGTGTTTTTAATTTAAAATTAAAAAAAAAAACACTCCAGCGTGTTAAGCTATAAAATGGAATCAGTTCCTTATCCTAGAGGCAGTTATTTGATTTAACTGTAAGAAGTAAATTAGGTAATAATTTTGCTTTGTTGCAAAATATCTGTTTAACGATTAACGTTGTCAATGCCGACTATTATCTTGTAACGTAAGTTTGAAGTTTCGGTACTCGATATTTAGTGTTTTAAACGATAACGTGTGCATAATTTTATCAATAAGAATTATACGTATTGTAATATACTTGTTTACAATTCGAAATTTCAAGCAACTTATTGTTTCTCTATTCCATGCTATACTAATACTCATTTGTAAACATTCTCAAGAGGCTCGGAATCTTACATTGCATCTTTCCATCTAGACAAAAAATTATAAATGAATTGAAATCAGGTCCTTAGTTTGAATCTTCATATTTAAGGATATTGCCTTGAGGGAATTATAAAACTCAAATTGAAATGTAATTTAAATGTTTTTCCAGAAGACTATTATAAAAATTGTTTAACTATTATTTTTCATAGTGTTTAATGATAAACCTGAATTATTTATATTTTACAGTCTTGGGTAATTATGTCCTCTCGAACCAAAAGTTAACATGGCATCGTGCAAAGAGTAGAGGCAACTTTGCAACTCCCAACATACATATTATGAGCTCATTGGTTACTGTAGATAATTTAAATAACTTGAAAAATGAAGAAGCCTGGGTTGGCTATTATTCGAAGGAAACAGCGTTTGCGTACATTGGTAAGAAATTGTACAAATTCGAAATAAATTATAATTTGAAATGATTTATTGCAAAATGTAAACTAATTTTAGGTCATAAATCTACTGGTGTAGGTAGACCTTATGTGTCCATCAGGGCAAGAACAGGCACCAGAGTAGAACACCACTAGTTCGGCCGTTAACTAGCTGAATAGCTTACTCATATAAAAGAATCCAATGTCCCTGTCGGACTTTGATCCCACAAGGGACATCTGGTTTGAAGTCAACGACCTTAACTACTCGGTCACGAACATCTCTACGACATATTTTGGTAGAGCTTGCAATTATATTTTTTATCTAGTGAAGTTGCTCTGAATTTTTTATCAAATAACTACGGCAATCCAAACCTAACAATTGAATTGAAATTCCTGCATTACCTGTTATAAACTGGTATTTCAGGATGTTTGTTGATCAAGAATGAGAATCCAAAAGCTTTGTTTTCTCGAGCGAACAACAACCCAGGCATTTGCTTTTCAGTGTGCAAAAAATACAATCAGAATTATATTGGCTTAAACGGAGGCAAGGTAATCACAAAATACAGAAATCAATGTATAGGTTAACAGTATAGCAACCATTAAATACCTTAAGGTATTAGCACCCTAATGCATTACCTCCGCTTTGAAGAGTATTCAAATAGGCTAGAACTACTGTTAACTACATTGAAAATGAGGGCCATGGGTTCAATCCCCAGAAGGGTCAACTTTTTTTTTTCTTT